>NW_027210818.1:595000-599295 GCF_029030835.1 Brachyistius frenatus | reverse complement strand
ACACACTCTGTCCCCCCTAAAACCAAAAACACACTCTGTCCCCCCTAAAACCAAAAACACACTCCGTCCCCCCTAAAACCAAAAACACACTCTGTCCCCCCTAAAACCAGAAACACACTCCGTCCCCCCTAAAACCAGAAACACACTCTGTCCCCCCTAAAACCAGAAACACACTCCCCCCTAAAACCAGAAACACACTCTGTCCCCCCTAAAACCACACACACACTCTGTCCCCCCTAAAACCAGAAACACACTCCGTCCCCCCTAAAACCAGAAACACACACTCCGTCCCCCCTAAAACCAGAAACACACTCTGTCCCCCCTAAAACCAGAAACACACTCTGTCCCCCCTAAAACCAGAAACACACTCCGTCCCCCCTAAAACCACAAACACACTCCGTCCCCCCTAAAACACACACTCCGTCCCCCCTAAAACCACTCCGTCCCCCCTAAAAACACACACACACTGTCCCCCCTAAAACCAAAAACACACTCTGTCCCCCCTAAAACCAGAAACACACTCCGTCCCCCCTAAACCACACACTTTGTCCCCCCCCTAAAACCAGAAACACACTCCCCCCTGTCCCCCCTAAAACCAGAAACACACACTGTCCCCCTAAAACCAGAAACACACTCCGTCCACCTAAAACCAGAAACACACTCTGTCCCCCTAAAACCACACACACACACACACTCCGTCCCCCCTTAAACCAGAAACACATTCTGTCCCCCATAAAACCATAAAACACACTCCCCGCAAAACCAGCACAACACACTCTGACCCAACACTTCCCTCTTTATGTGTAAACGATGAAGAGTGTTCAGGATGACAGGAGGACATTTCATAGGACTCGTTAAGTTACTAAATCCTTTAAAGGAGCAGTGTGTAGGATTCAGTGGCACCTAGTGGTGAGCTTGCAGAATTACAAGCAACTGAACAGTCAACAAGAACACAACCATTGTTAGTTAGAGGTGAATTTAAACTGATTTTATTAATGTTATGTTCCTCTGTCGGACACTTGGACCTAAAACCTCTTTGTGGAGGTGTGTTGATGAACACACTCTCTGCACATCGACGTCGGCCTGATGAATGTAACTCACCTTTAAACTCTGTTTTTGGTCTCCGCAGCTCTTTTAAAGCTGTCAGCTGTTTGCTGCCGGTGTAAATAACGACAGCCTTCTCCAGTGGAGGCTAAAACAGGTTAGAAGTAATAAGTTGAAACGGATCCTTTGTGAAATCTATTCATTAGAATTGCATGAGGTGCAATGAAACTATTACAACAATGTTAATAAAAGAAATAGTAAACACAAGCTTGAAATGAAAATAATACATTATTTTGTTAAAAACCTGAGGGTTCTTCATTAAGTTGTGATACTTTTATTTTCTTATTTCAAAGAAAACAGCTCTTTCCGAAAAGGTTCAGTAATGTCTGAAAACAGCCGCTTCACCCTACGGTTTATTATTTATTCCTTTCAGCGGTGCCTTCGTGGAAATGAACCAACATGTCACTGATCACTGATGGCAGAAAAAACACATTTCATTCATATTTAAGACACAGTGGGAAACATTTCATGAACGTACCTGACGCTGCAGATCCACATATTTAAACAGAGTTTGTAGGAGATCCAGTTAAACATCCATCCTTATGAAACTTTATGAAACTACATGCTGAAACTGACCTAAACAACCAAATATGTTTGTGTTTACAAGATACCCAGATTACATAACAGCATCAAATGTGTTGAGAATAGCAGTAAAAGTTTTTGGTTATTGTAGTTGTTTTTTAGCTTCACCAGAGGAAGTGAACAGAGAGAGAGAGGGTCATTGGTGACAGTTGGAAACTCCCTTGCCCTCCCTAACCTCACAGAGGAAGACCGTCACTGCTGGAAGCCTGCAGATGAGACAACAGGGAGCAGGATGTCTGCTGGGCAAATATCTGGACAAATCTGCACCCGGAAGTGACAGAGGGTCATTCTGGGCCCCGGATCAGGACAGGTAATATCGACATTGTTATTTAACTCACGGGTCTGATCAAAATTATTTCACACTATCATTCTTTTGAAAGGAGCAGGAGGCTGGAACAGACACAACTTCCGACCAGCGACAGTTCAAATCAAATGTGATGCAGTAACGGTACTCCACCGGTAGATGTCAGTCGCCACCAGAAAGCACGTTGAGCGGTGACTCGTAGGAATAAGATCCTGTCTACCTGCCGACCAAATACAGTGGCTCGTTGGTCTAGGGGTATGATTCTCGCTTTGGGTGCGAGAGGTCCCGGGTTCAAATCCCGGACGAGCCCTAGAGCTGTTTTGCACTAACAAATAACGCTGAATGAACTGAAACGGATCAGTATTTTTTCTGTCTTAGTTTTTTTGCTTTGTTTTTGCATTCACACGAGCCATTTCCGGTCATGGCTCACCATCATTATCTCCTGCAGTGAAGACAGGCCTGCTGCATCTCATTCTGCTGTGATGAATGATGCCATCAGTTCATTAATATTCATTTGCACAGGTGGCAGCAGTAAATACAGTCAACGAATCAATCAAAGCTCCTTAAAATAAAACCTTTATTATATAAAAATGCTTTTGATACAAAAAAATGTCACAAGTGTAAATTACACAAAGCATTCTTAGCCAAGACGACAAACAGGGTTTTAAAGGGTTTTACTGACACAGTGGTTTGAGGCGGGCCGACGGCCCCTCGGAGAGAGAGAACCCGCTGACACTGTTACAGGTGCTTCTTCAGTCACCAGGTCGAAGCTGTGAACTCACCTGACGGCAGGTAAAAGTTATCAGACAGCTGCAGCAAAGCTCACCGCAAGTTCCCAAAGTTTCTCACCTCCAAAAAGTCCCGCTACACTTCGGCCCGTTCCCAACGTCCACCGTGAAAAAAACAGTTTTCGTCGCGTTTGAGGGCTGAAACAGTTTAAAAGGCGAAATGGGACGCTCCGCCGTGACATCACGCTGCTTGCATCGCCATTGGATAAGAAGAAAAAAAACACCATGACATCATCCCCGTTTGGTTTGTTTACATTTTGTCTCCCGCCCCCGTTTAATACATCACCAATTTTGCTATGAACTGTGGGTAATTCCCTCAGGTCTAATAGTAATGCAGACGTACGGAAAGGGAGCTTAAAGGGCTCAAAATGTCCACCGCAGAGCCGCCACGGCCTCGATGATCTTTCTGAGGGTGGACGTTGGGATCGGGCCTCTTAGACGAGTCATCTAAACATCGAACACAGAAGAAGCATCTTCCCGACACGCCGACCGCTCCTCTGGAAATGTCAGAGACGTCCCGCTCCCTCTCCGAGCTTTGCTGCGCTGTCCGATGAGAACAATAAAAGATGCTGACTGTGGTCCCCGTCTACACTTTCCATCGCAGCAGTGCTTTGTGTTTTTCCAGAAGAGAAAACTAAGTGTTGAAGTCAATAGTGTTCATCCCTTCAGGAGCCTCTGATATTCATATTTGAGGTATCCGAAGACCAAATGTCAGGGGCCCGTCTGCATCCGGAGGTTTCATCCTCTCCTAAATAAACTTTACAGAAATCTGTCCGGGACTTTTTCAGATATCTCAAAGATCCGAGTCGGAGCGCAGAGCGGTGCTGACGTGAGGCTTTTGGTTCTGCAGGATGTTTTCTGCGGTCCTCGGCAGGGTTCAGCTTCACGTCGAAGGCCTCGGAGCGCCTCAAACCGAGCGCCGGTCAGACTGACGGACGGCCGTCTGCGCTGCGATGGCGAGAGACGACAAAAACATACAAAAAGACTTTGGAGAGACGTCGAGGAATTCTTCATCTGCAGCGGACCGACCGACACCTTCGGCCGATTCTCTGAATGAAATGTCTCACTTTTTCTTATTTCCATAAAAGACTCCTTCAACGCTGACACGGAAACAAACACGTCGATCTACACACAAACAAAAATACAAATAACACGAGACGCTATAAGAAATAATTTGTTATTAACTGTAAAATAGCTTCATGATCTACTGTCATTGTGAGAGTGGTGATTTTGGCCTTTCTGTGTAATTATGAGTCATTAATCGAGTATGTACACGATAGCAGCAAACGTACTTTTGGTAAACAGGACGATGAGAGTGAAGGAAAGACGACGAAGAGGTTGAGGTTCACAACGAAAGGCGTTCACGTCTCACGGACTTCATTACACGTATGTACAAGAGCTTTTACACGGCGGAGATCATTTGGTTTGTCGTCGCAGGTGATTTTCGTGGATTTCTCTTTTGTCTCTGTTCAGCTGCGAAGGATTTTCCCCCATTTGAAATGTGGAGGGACACAAAA